>NW_024349222.1:2459835-2485022 GCF_902729225.1 Pteropus medius | reverse complement strand
CTGACTGTATTGTTAAGAAAGCAATAACCTAGTTGCCCAACATGGTGATTTTTTGGGAAAAAAGGAGCATGTGGTAAGATTTTAGTCAATGCATTTTATTTAATTTTTAGAGACACAAGTTCTTTTTTTATTTTTTTAAGCTCTTTGAATGAATGCCAAATAGGTTTCCATTGTATAAATGATAGATAGAGGGTAGCCCTTGTTTTAGCCTCATTTCCAAGTTGATCAACAATATCCTAGAGACCATTTATTTACATTTGTTTCTCACTAGACTTCAAATTGTTGAATTACATGATCTGCAAAATCTTAAATGGTAGGTGATTTTATTACTAAGAGATTATGATTTGCTCTTTTTTTTTTCCATCAAAACAGTAATAATAAAACAACATGGCCCCTCTAACAGTACTCAAGTAATTTCCATCAAGATTTGGTTATGAGATGTGAGAGGGAGGGTAATGGTTGACTATTTGAAATGTTCAGCATCTAAATTATCCAGAAATGAATTAAACATAATTCTTAACCAAGATTATACTATACCCAGGAAACAGAATAATCAGGCATAAAGCAGAAATTTAACATATAGTTATTTGCTTCTAGGATATTCAGCACAATCTCATGTATTTTTATTAATGTATATTTGTACATACGCAAGACCACAATTTCAAAAATTTTATTAATATTAATCCTTGGTCTATGACACATTCTCATCATTGTTCTATGTATTGCCTACTTTATAAAAATTGAATTTCTTAAGTTTTTTTAAAGAATATAATAAACAACCATATATCTATTACCTATAGCAAAAGTTAGGATCTTGGAAATAATTTACATGTAATCTTATGTCCTCCTATCTCACCTATCCTACCTTCTCCGTCATCATTTTAAATTTTGGCAACTTACCTATCCTACCTTCTCCATCATCATTTTAAATTTTGTTGATTATTAATTTTCCTTTCATATTGTTTTTCTATATCTTTATTCTAAAGATAATTTAATCTATTTGTTTAATTTTATGAAAAAATATCATGCTATGTTTAATCTTTGGAGGCTTATATTTTCCATTTATTGTTATATTGTATGTTTGTTGCAGTCTGGCTGTAGGTCATTTCCTTTGACTGCTCTTTTATGTGACTATTCCACAATTTATCTACTTTACCATCATGGGCATTTAGGTGATTTCTACACTTTAGTTATTGTGAATAATTTCACTATGAACCTTCTTGTATATGTCTCCTGCTATACTTACACAAATGGAATGTTGAGCATGGAAAATTTGCTTGCTCAACAATAGAAGGGAATACCAAATTCCTTTCTAAAACATTTGTAGAAATTTACATTTCTAGTAGCAATGTACAACATATTATGTGGCTCTACAGCATCTTCAATATGAGGTTTTGTCAGACTTTTTATCAATCAAAATGATATATGATAGTATATCACACTTTAGTGTGGTATTTATTTGCATTTCTGAGATCACTTATGATTCTCATTATCTCTGTATGTTTGTCAGCATTTGTATTCCTTCTTCTGTAAAATGCCTGCTCATTGCTGTGGCTCACTTTTTTAGAGGGTTTTTCGTGCTCTTCTCATTTAATTGTAAGAGTTCTGTATATATACTTGGACCTGATTTTTTTGTTTTGTTTTCGTCAGTACAAAAACAAAATCCCCTCATTTATAATTGATTTTACCTGTTACTTGGCTCTTCTTCCTATTTAATCTTTTGTTACCCTGAAATGTTCTTGATAAAATGATGAAAGCTTTATTAAAAAGGAACTAAACCACTGAATTCATCCTACATCTTATGAATGAGACCCTTCATAATGTTTTATTAGTCATAAATAAAATGTCACATCGGATATTGTTGCATTGTATATTTTATTTACCTTAGGGATGATCGATGGAAGATTAATGCTATAATAAATAGGAATCAATCATTGCCAGTTGCCAACTCAACAGGGAACATGCATAAGTGCTGAAAATTTCTATGATTGTGTCTGTACTTTAAGAATACAGCCACTGTTACACTAACACATACAATGATCATTTTGCTCCAAATAAAACATCTTTGTAGAGGATATATGTTTATTGCATCTATAATATCACAAAATAGTGCTCCTGATGCAGCTTATTGTGGCTAATTACATCCTTTGAAGTATAGCAAACACATACAGCATTGATGATTCTGTGCCATTTACCTTAGCCATAGCATTATAAAGAAAATCTTTTTAGATTAGGATTTAGAAATCTAATATATGCTATTTTAAATATTTCTAATTAAGAAATTAAATCTTTAGGTTTTTTGAGAGCTAATTTGAAAAATGTTACTAGAATTCTACTCAAAGCTTTCAATTGTTCATACATTTCAAGGAAATCTCATACCTATTACTCACATCTCCACTTCCTTCCCTGTTTAAGCTCTCTTTCCCCATCCTCAAGTCTTTTGTTGGTTTCATACTTGCCTTGATGATCAGAAATCCCAACTTCCCATAAAATTTCTGGCTTCCTAATGCAGACAATATTAGGATTTGTATTAATTTTCTGTATTCTATATTTTAAAATGTTAAGAAGTAATTTATATATATATAAACAAAATTAATATTTAAAAAAATTTTAAATGGGAAAGAGAATTTGTCACATTGGTTCCAAGCACTTAAATAAAAATTCAAGATTTGCCAACACTAATTTTTCTGGCTTTAACAATTGTGAATTATTTACCCTGAGGATTACTTCCTAATTTGTTTAAGAAAATAAATTTTCCTGTTCTCTTTTTATTTTAACTATAATAAGTTGTAATATCCACCATTTTCAAAACTATTTAGTGAAAAATTCAGTTCTTACTTTATTTTGGTTGAAAATAACATGCTTTCCTGTAAATGTACATTCCTTCTTAGGGTATTTTCTGCATTTCCTGATAGAGTTTATCATGTTCACCAATGCTATCTCTATATCTTAAACATGCATCTATTGTTATTCTTGCCATCTCCTATTATAATATATTTGCTTAGATATCTGACTCCTAGATAAGATTGTCTTTTTAACTACATGGAAGCAAGGGTAATAATCCACTTATATTTGTTTCTCCAGTTCCAGAAAAGTTCTTGGCACTTAGTAGGTGCTTAGTGAATGTTTCAATAACACCTGACTTATCGAATAGATGTTTATCTGCTATATTATAGTAAATTAGTTTTCAGCATTCTAATATACAAAGCGCTGACTTTTTTTTTATATTAATAAACATACCTTCTCATGGTCATAGCTCCCTCTATTATACCCAATTACTTCACTAACCTATACTGATAGAAAGGGTTAGAGCCACACAAGAGTGGAAAAGCCTTAGAAGCCATGATTTAAGTAACTAATGTTCATTTATATACAGTAATTTGAGAATTGTTAAATCTTCTATGATTTCTAATATCATTCTGATTAGGAAGACCTTCCTTCAACTGCTATATTTTATAATTTCTTACTCTAGAATTGTTTATTGTGCATGTGCTAGATCAAGAAAATGGCAGGGCCTAAAAATAATATATTTAAATGTATTGCCAGTGATTTTATAGCTTGAGTGATGCTGAATGATATTTTGTGAGCAGTGTTTTCCCAAACCTTAGCAGAATTTGTACTAGATATGCCTATTTTGTTTTATAACTGACTCTGTCAAACACTGAACAGTTAAATTAATTAGTTTGTTTTATTTTAAAGTGTCAATCCATTTGTTCTCTTCTTGCTATCATTTAATTATGACCCATTTCTAATTGCCTATTTTTTTTTTTAGCTATGTAGTTTCCCTCCACTTTCAGTATAGCAACACACAGACAATCAGCTTCAGTTATAAAGAGATTCAAAAGTTTAAGTTCATTGAATTATATCATCAAAGCACTTGTAAACGTGACTTCAAAGTTACCGCTAGAAAAGTCTGAGAAATCACAGAGGACCTGAGAGGAAATAAAAAAGAAAATTAGCAAATGTTTTGATTTGCTAAAAGCCAGCAGAGGTGAATTCTGAAAAATGTAGGTTGGTTAAGAGTCATTCCAACCATAGAAAAAAATGAATATTTTTTACCTAATGATTATAAGGGGATTTAGAAAAATATAGGGAGCAGTAAGAATCTACATGTATTGTCTAAGAATGAGTAAACATACAGTTTTGAAATAAGAGAATGGCTGATGTATCAGCCAAAAACATAAAAATGGTGTATTTTACTATGAAAAGAGCAATCCCAATTACCTCTTGTAGGATAAAATAGCTAAACTTTGTATTCAAAACTGGTGGTATAACTATACTGAAAGTGTTGAGAAGACTGTAGTTAATTGACTTAAGTTTGAGTCTTTGGTTTTTAAAAAATTTAAATTTCATTATTTTCTGGGATCAAAACATATAAGGGATACAGATGACATAAAACATATAAAGGGTATAGATAACACAAAGACATTGCCAGTTAAAACAAGGATAGAATCAAGAATGAGAAATATTTGGTAATCTCTATTCTTGTTGAAATCTAACAAGAATTTTGAATCCTGCCTCTATGCTAAAAACATCAACTACATAGGAAAGAAATGCTTTGTCAACTCTTTCACTGGAACGGGACATCTGTGTTTATCCTGACTGATGCAATATATTTACAATACATGTAACTGTAGTCTTTAATTGTTACAAAAGGAATATGGATCAGGTTTACATGAATAGCCACAAAGAATATGCTGCTACTCAGACCACATCAGAATTGTTTTGTTAAATTATCTGCTATATTTTGAATGTATATCATCAACTACACATATAGTAATTTTGTGATATACAAATGAGTTTTATGTTTTTTAAAAAAGAAAAAGAATATAACTGTTCCACTGTGGAAGAAGGTCTAAGAACACAATGGTAATCAAAATAGAAAATGTTTCTTTGCTGGAGGACATCTCAAATTTTTGCTAAGATGTCTTGTGACTTTTTAAGTATAGTTTATTAAATGTGGTATTTTCTCAAGTTATTTGACCTTATAGTTCTACAGAACACCCTTTTAAAAATCCTGGTTAAAAAAAAAAATACATTGTAAGAAGAAATGATAGCTATAGAGAAGTAGGGAGTTTGTTCTATTCCCTATTTAAAGGGAAGATCAGATAGTCAATTGTAGGTTTAATATAAGACAAATAAAAGATATCTTTACACTTGTATTAAAGAAGACTGATCACCTGCAGATAGAAAGTAAGAAGAGTCCATATGCACCTGAGGAGTTGGGTTAAATGACCTTCGATGTCAATGTCAACATCTTCAAATTGATGCACTATCCACTGCCATTTGTAAAAGTGGCCTCCAGAGATCTTCTACTACTAACTTTGAGAAAGATCGCTTAGTAGATACTTAGTGAATACTTAAGGAAGTCCTCAAGACCTGTGAATTCTTCCAAAATATACCTTGAAAATGATAATTATCATTACTTTTATTATGACACTGACTATGTTACTACCATTTCTCTTTAGATTCTAGCATTTTCTTCCTAAATGCTTTCAAGTTCCACTCTTTCCTCTCCTTCCTTTGCTGCTCCCTATCCCACTCCATCCTTTTTATACACAACAACTAGAACAACTTTGGAAAACTCTAAACCAGATTATACCATATCTATGTAGTTTACTGTACATTCTAGCTATCCTGGCCTTCATTCTGTTCCTAACCTTATTAGGTTCTTATTCCTCTGCTTGGGGTAATTTTCCACAAGATGATCTCAGGGCTATTCACTTCACTCAGATCTATGCTCCAACAACACTTCTACATTTCTGATCCACTCTGTAAATGATAAACTTGCTCCCTTGTAAAGCTCCTTACACTCCCCACTTCCAAACTCAGGCAATTCTCTATGGTTTTATCTTGCTTTGTTTTTATATATGTATTTGGCATATTTTTGTTCTATCTTCTCCAGTGGAATCTAAGCTCAAAGGGCAGGGACTTTGTTTTGTCACCACTTTATTCATTTCTCTTAGAGTAGTGCCTTTGCAGAGCAGATTGCTAAATATTACTTTTTCAACAAATAAAAGTATTAAGAAAAGGATCATTTTTTTAAAAGCAATTGAGTTAGAAATATTTTTTAAATAAGGTAAATATAAAATTGCTATAATAACAGTATGTTACTGCTAAATTAATATTGCTGTTATGAAGCTAAAATACTAAAATATTGGTTCTTCAAGTTATTTTAAAGTAGTCTCTATGGCGTCATCATTTTTTAAAAAAAATGGTTCAGAATATGGAAGAGACAGTTATTTACAAACCGCATTGCAACAAGTTGCTAAGGTAACTACAGTATGGCTAAAGCACTTCATCACTTTAATAATTGTATAGATTTTCAGTAAGCAGCACACAAGACACATTAAGTAAGATGTATCATTGTGTAAATTACCTTAGTCTAGAAATCAAGCTTTCTAGCACATATTTACAAGAGGTGTTTTTCAAGGACATTACCTTTAAGGATGAAAGACTAAAGATGCCTAAATATTAATAAACGTGTCATTATAGTACAAAGTTATTTTCAAAACTTGTCTTCAAAATTTCATATTTGAACATTGTACAAATTAATAATTTGATCTAGAATTTTGCCTAATACACTATGTGAAGTTTAAAAGGCTTCAAAATGACATTGTAGAGGATTGTTTAGATGTTTTTTACTTAAAAAAAAAAAAAGAACTTTGCACGCATTATTACCTACTGTGGTAGCAACTATTATTAGTCACACTTTACACATGAAGAAACTAAGGCAATGAAAAGTTAAATCAGTACTTTTCTCAGAAATCCCCCAAGTCACCTCAAAATGGAATAACAAAGTTTAAGTGGCCTTACTCCCAGGTCTGTGTTCTTAAATGTTATGTTATCCTGTCTCTTCTTTAAGTGCTTTCTTTACTAGATACTCAGAATACAAACAGCATTTTCTTTTGAATGTTAGTGGACTTTTCTGGATATATTTTCAATGTTATGCTCAAAATAATGAATAAAAGAGGAGTGGGAGAGGTCAGAGAAACTTGATTGGTGTAGCAAAGCGTACACTGACATTAGTTTTCATTGGAAGACATGGTATTTGCATGGCCTGGAATCAAGTTCAACTTGCCTTTTGCCAGTTGACTTGACAGACAGCAGTTAGCCTGTCCAACTCTCAAGCTCCATGTACCAGTGATGTCAGGGCTCAGTCAGATGAAAATACAGAAAACACCTGTCTCTAACAAGTCTCACACCATCAAATGCAAATGAAAAGAAAATAATGCTGCATATGTGCTCCTACCAAAAAATCCTAGGTCCCAATTAGAGTTATTAGGTTCTTAAAAAGACTAGGAACAATGCCCTGAGAAGTTCAAGATAGGGACCCAGGTTACCCCTCTTCCTTTACAATTTCTTTTCAAAAAATTGATTAAAACAACAGTAACAGTGACAGCATTTATCGTATAAATGATAACTAAATTTGAGAGTTGGCCAATGTGATATTTAGATATGTATATACTTGAGAAATGTTCCAAAAGTGATTATTGGTTAGTCTCCTACTCATCAGCTCCTTTGGACTGATTTGATTTCCAATAATTCATTGCTTATCTAAAAATCTAAAACGAGAGTAAGTGTAGTTTCCAGTCCTAGTGAAAAGCTTCTGAAGTCCACTTCTAGCAAGCATTTCTGTAGGTGTTAATGTTTATTCAATATATAATATTTTCAAATAATTATATTAGCTATAATTCTTTGTCTAATACTACTTAATTTTCCAACATAATAATAACCATTTTCTTATTGGATTTTTAAAATCCTCGAAGCTAGCATTTTTAATCGACACCTTTTTAACCAGGAGAAAACAGACTCAGAATTTTTCTTATGAGAGAAAAGGCCAAGACTGAATTTAGAGTTTCTGATTGGCAGGCCTATGTATCTTTAAACTTTCATTATAGTTAAAAAAAAAAAAAATCTACTCAATTGTGCAGTCTCTTTTTGGCTAGAGAAGGTATTCAATTTAAGTGACAACTGAGTAGTCAACGTATCTGTATTTCTTAGATCAAGAATATGATAATCTTATCACATTTGGTAACAAAGACGGGGCACTGGATTAAGAAAAAATAAATCCTCACTTCAGTAAGGAACCTTTTAACTTTCAGCCACTCATAGCTTCAGTATTCTTACCTGTAAAATGTGGAGATAGGATCAAGTGATCTCCAAAGTCATTAATGGTCTAATTTTAAAATTCTGGAGTAAACCATCATAATAGATGATTGGAGATATTACACGTTTTTTAAGAACTTAATGTTTTCTAATGTCAGGTATGCTAAAAATTTTTCTGGAAGTTTTTATTTTCCCGAAGAGTCTCATGTTTTCAGAATATCCACGATCATAATACCTGGTTTAAACTGTTTTGCATAACTGTCCAGTAGCAAGAATTGTTCTCTGTTACGGAGCTTATAGAGTCATAGATCTATATGTTATAAGAAATTTTTATATTTTTAAAAATTTAATTAACTTTTTTGGCTTAGATAAGAGTATTTTCTTCTTTGCTCTTGAGTCAAAATAAACACAGTTCAAATGGGAATAATTACTTTTTTCTTTTTTTAGTTAGTGCCTGAGGAATTCAAATCTTTGGTGACATAGGTTAATCTGTAAAATAGTATAAAATAAGAGTCAATATAAGAAGTACTCGAGGTAAAATGTATCTATTTCTTCATATCATGCCTAGTGGCAGAACACAGAGGGTCATAGAGTTTTGAATTTTTTTCTCAAAGTAGATTAACTATAAAAATATAAAATATTTCATCAATTTAAAAATGAAAAATAGAGTTCTATTTCTAACATGTCTAAGTGATGTCTACATGCCATCTCTACACACACACACACACATACACATATGCACACACCACGCATTTCAACTATGCTCTACTTGCCTTGACAATGCCAGTACTTCATATTAAATTTTAGAAAGAGCAAATTTTACTCTCATGAGTATTTTTGAAGAAGGTCTTCTTGTTTCATATATTTAGTTTTACTCTGGCACAATATTGTTGAACAGGAAGGAATCTGCCAGCTATTAGTAAGATTTTTGACCAATCTTTTTGTATACTCAGAATAATGTAATGCATATAATAAACAATTGTGGTATAATAGAAAAAAAAAAACTGGATATAAAGATAGAAATCCTGAATTTGATATTGTGTATGCATTTCATGAGTCTTTCTATGTATTTTTGTATAAATTGAACATTAATATCTGACTCACAAGGATAATCTGAGTATTAAACAGGAAAACTTTATGTTAACTCTTGTAGAGGAAAAGCTATCTACAAATATTGTGTACTATTATTAATATGGATATAATAAGTATAAATAAGACTTGAGAACCTTTTTAAAAAGCTTCTCTCTTTAAGTGGAAACAAGGTGAAATTCAAATGCTCTTCATCCTCTTCAATCATCCCTTTATTTCAATAAGATAGATGGCTGTAGAAGATTGAATAAGATTAGAATCCTGGCTCTGGTTTCTATTATTGCATTATAAATAGGCAAAACTTTTCTCTTTGATGTATTTAACACACAGGTTGTGTTGAGGGACAGAATTCTGAGCCTGTTGTCAAGTTGAGACAGAATATATTCTGTACTAAGGCACATATTGGATTGGGAGCAGTGGTGTGCTGGTAAACCAGCTCTCCAATCATCATTATCATCATCATCATCCAATCCTGATTTGTAGCATCTGCAAATGTTCATGGTATAAATACTCCTACTTTGGCCAATCTCAGGCTACTCGTGTGACATCAATGAAAGTGTAATTGGGAAAAGAAGAGTTGAGAGAAGGTGACAAACAACTCTCCAAGCAAGTGCAAACCACTAGTGGGCTCTACCAAAACCCTGTTTGGGGGCCACTGATATTTGCTCTGGTATCTGGTAAATTTAAGCAGACAAAAAAAAAAAATCTTAGAAGTATTTATACTTTGCCTTCATTTCCACAGGCTTGTATAATATTTGATATGTCAGGAATTTCACTTATTTTTTAATTTTTATTTGACAGGAAAAATGAAATATTCAATGCTGCCAAGGTAAAATGGCTTTGAGTTCAAAACATAATTACTTTTCCTCTGTCCTCTCTTTCCAAAGAAAGAAATACCAAAAATGGTTGACTATAATTCTACCTTCAAGATTACCCCCCAAATAAGGCACTGAATGATAGAAGACTGACTCAGTTTTCACTGTGGATTCTTTATTGAGGAAAGTTAATTCCTAATAGGTTGCGTCAGCAATTATGGGGAATACATATGTTATAGCCTAATTTTATTCTCATGATGGATGAAAGCAACACAAAGGAGCATATCTTATTACTTCTCAAAGCTAGGAAGTAACAAAATATGACCTATATTAATGTCACTTGTCATATTGATGTTATTGTTATTAGGGAAAGAAGTTTAACGTCTCCCTTTATAAGAGAAATGTAGAATCCCCTGAAAATGATGTTAAAAGAAATAATTAAATTAATGTTATAATGATTATATTTGGTTTATAAAACATTCTAACAGCAGGTGAATTGAAGTTGAAAGAATATTAAAACAAACATTTTGCCTAATACTTGAAATTCTTGATTAGCAAAAAATTTCAATTTTATTGCAAAATATCCATAACTTCATGATATGTGGTGTGCTGGCCAAAACACTGGACTAGGAGAAAAATGGATGTAGTGCTGATTTTACATTGCCATTGACTAACTATGTGATTAGATCATGACCTAACCTTTCTGTGCCTCCCATTCTCCTGTTTTTAAATGGTAGGGTAGAATTAAATTTTCATTCTATTGTTTATACTGCTTGTAGTTCTCTATTTATGCCTTTAAAATAAACTTAAATTTTCTACCTTCATTTAAAAACAGGAGAATGGGAGGCACAGAGAGGTTAGGTCATGATCTAATCACATAGTTAGTCAATGGCAATGTAAAATCAGCACTACATCCATTTTTCTCCTAGTCCAGTGTTTTGGCCAGCACACCACATATCATGAAGTTATGGATATTTTGCAATAAAATTGAAATTTTTTGCTAATCAACACATTCAATTGTATTTTCCAATTTAAAATTCCTAGTTTTTTTAATTATGGTGTTTACACACAAATTCTTTCTTTGCATCTAGCTTAAAAAATTTAAGTGTATAAAGAAACTTTTAAGCTTTTATTCTTTGCAATATCCAAGTGTACAATATCATAAATTGTAAAATTTTCAATTTAATGATTGAATATTCAAATAAATAAACTCTGTGGGACAAACTATCAAGTTACATAACAGACTTGGTTCCAGGATAAAGTTTCCATTCAATGCACTCTCTTTTCTTAAATACTAACTATTAATAAAAACAAACAAACAAACAACAACAACAACAACAACAAACACCTTAGTTTTGTTACTGTTACTGTTTCTTGGAAAAGGGGCCTGTGAAGTGATACAGGTTAAATGAGGTCATCAGGGTGGAGCTCTAATCTAACAGGGTTCATGTCCTTATAAGAAAAGGAATAGACATTAGAGATCTATCTCTCTGCCAAGTGAAGACATATTCAGAAGGCAGTCATTTGCAAGCCAGGAAGATAGCTTTTAGCAGAAATTCAATGGGCCAAAACTTTTATCTTGGGCTTTTCAGCCTTCACAATTTTGAAAAAGTAAATTTCTATTATTTAAGTCACCCAGTCTACGCTCCTTTGTTATGGCAACTGACTAATACCTCTTCCTTTAAATATTTTCAGTTGAAGCATTATGAAACCACAGTTATGTTCTTTCTAATTATTATTTTAATAATTAAATTTTCATTCTATTGTTTATACTGCTTGTAGTTCTCTATTTATGCCTTTAAAATAAACTTAAATTTTCTACCTTCAACATTTTTTTTTAAGTGGGGAAGTAGTGTGTTTCTTTTTTTTAACATATTATTATTATTATTATTTTTTATTTTTCAGTTGGAGTTGGCATTCAATATTATTTTGTATTAGTTTCAGGTGTACAGCATAGTGGTTAAACATTTACATAATTTACAAAGTTAATTAGTTTAGTACCCATCTGGCACTATACATAGTTATTACAATATTTACTATATTTCCTATATTCTATTCTTTCCCTCAAATTCTAAAGATTCATATTCAGTGTATTCTACCTGCTAAAGTTCCCTTTTACTTTTATTAATTTTTCTCTTTTTCTTCAGATCCCTGTGTATCACAACAGTTTCCTAATTGGTGTCTCTGCCTAAAGTCTCAAAATCTCCTAATTTTTGCTTCAAAATGCCCCCGGAATGAGATTCTTAACATGCATATGTTTTGTTAAAAATTGTTGTGATTCCTGGACCCTAATGCCCATAAGATAAAAACCTCAACCATCTACACGGATTAAAGATCTTTCATGATCAACCTAACTCCTTACCTTTGCTTATAGTTTTGACTTTATTTGGAATACTCTTTCCACATTTATCCACACAATAAACTTTTCCCTATCCTTCAAGTATTATTATCAAATACTTAAATAAGACTACGTGTCAACCACTGTTCTAAGTATTTTATGTGTATCAATTCATTTAATTCTACAAAGTCCATAAGAAAGGTGTTATTACTATCCTCTGAGATTCTGAGTGACAGAAAGATTACATTACTTGACTTACCACAAAGCTATTGAGTGGCAGAGTTGGAAATTCAACCTAGACAGTGAAGAACCAGAATCTAGGTTTGTAACCATAAAGCACACTGCTTCTGTAGGCACAAATGCCATTTATTTGCTTTGTTAAAACTTCTTTAAATTTACCAGAAAATCTCTAATTTTTTTCTTCTGTGCTTCACTGTATATTAGTTAACTAGTTCTATTTTAAGTCTATTTTATTCTCCTTTACTAGACTGAAAACTCCTTGAAAGTAGAGACTATGATTTTTTTTAACATTTTATTTCTGTATTAGTGCTTGGTACATGGTCAATATTTAATATCTGGTTGTTAAATAAGATTATTTTAACATTTGCAGAGCTATTAAAATATTTTACATTTTTCTTTGAAAAAATTAGAATCACAATTTTTGAAACCATTATATGATTTCTTTATCATCTTTAACTCTTTGGTTTTATAATTTCCAAAGAAACAAATAGTTAAATGACAGGGGATAATTATAGATCAGTGATATTTGTTTTTATCAATTATAATTTGTCCTTAGCATTAAAAAAAACATATTTTTTGTTTATAAAATAATAGTTTTCAGAAGGATGACATATTTGTTATCTATAAAATATTTAAACATCTCTTGAAATAATAAAGTTATGAGCTGCGTTATAAAGTCATCGCATTTACAATGTTATTTTGGACATTACATATGGCTCTAAAATTAACATTCTAAATAGTTGTTTAGAGTTTCAGACAACTTATTAAAAAAATGCTTTCTTCAAACAAGCTCATTATGTTCCATTTTATTAAGGATGAATATAAAAGATAGATATTATTAAATAGTATTGATAGATACCATGTAAAATTCATATGATTCTATTAAAGTTTCTCTAGTAACCTGAATCCATTATGTAAAGAAGCATCATCATACTCGAGCTTACTGAAATGATGACAATGTGTCCAACCAACAGTGTGGCCTGACTCTGTCAAACTTCCTCTTTCTTTGATGTAAACAATTGTACTCTAATCTTTATAGAATCTAAACTAAAAAGCCATTGGGTTTTCAAACTTGTAGTAAGGATCCTGCTTATTATACTTCTAAATTCTAGAAGAAAAGTGTTCAAAATGCACTTGTGAGATTTCCTAAATCCACTTATGGCTACATCCATTGCAGAAGAGAGGTAATAAAGAGTCTTCGTTACATGTACTTATATAGCAGCACATACAAATGTAATTAAGCAAAGTTAAGGTAGTCCAAGTTTAGGGAATCATTTTCCTCACACTTGTATAATTCAGATTAAACTGATTGAATGTCAAGAGATGATAATGTTTCTCTACCACTTGCGTGGCCCAGAGATCATATTCCTCAATCCCATTCTGTAAAAGGGAAAATTCATATATTCCTCCACTGTCATGATGGGCATCAAATGTATTTTCATTGAACCAGTAAACAGAAACATCGATATAGTACACAAAATAACTAGAACTAAGTTGACATCTTAAGGTACTTTCATACTTTTTATAATTTATTCCTGTTTTTTTTTTTTCTCACATAAAGTCTATAAAATAACACGTCATAATCTGTTAGAAAGTTATACAGAAATTAGATTTAGAATTTATTTCAATTAAACAAAACATAGCCCCTGTAAGCCAGTCTCTTAAAAACAAAATAAGGTAAGGCAGCATGGTTTGTAATTATTCTTAAAACCTAAAGAATCTGAGGTTGCGATGACTAAAAGTAACATTGTGTGTTCAGGCACATTGTTTGGAGACTTTGAGATTTTTACAAACTGCAAAAATGTGAAAAAGATTTATTTATCAATATAATCTTTTCTCAGATATTTATTATTACACTCTATTATTACTCCCTTAAATCCTAAATTATAAAGGCTTTTAATCTGTGTGAGGGCACATTCAACTATTATTATATTATATATTATAGAATATAATATTTATTCAATATGAATGAAATATGTGATCACAAATTAAATTTAAATAATAAGGGCAGGAATCCTGCTTGTGGCTGAGATATAAACACTGCCAAATGTCACAAATAGTGAAATTGTCCTCGTTTATAGAGCAGATTGTTCAAGAGGGTTAGTCTATTTGTTACCTGATTAAAGATTTCAAATGTCACAGAATGTCTGTGTCTTCGAATCCTGGTTAAGGCTTAAGGACAATGGAAACCAAATTATATGTAATTAAGTTCCAAATCATACCATTACATCAGTCCCAAGGGCCCTTTTGTCTGATAGCAGCATTATCTTAGTGATTTTAGTGGATTTCTTAGAGTGGAAGGAGAAGCTGCTATTTTTGCCTCTGGTGGAAGTGGTTTGCAGCTTTGAAAGTTCTGTAACCAAATATATTTTAATTTGGAGCTAAGCTGATGCTATGTTGTTAGCACCCAAATGTTTGTCCCCAGGAAAGTTCATAGTAAGTCGCAAACAAACAAAAGCACACTAATGCATTGAGAATTTTATGCATCTTTTAAAGATTTCAATAATTCCTTCCTACGCTGTATGAGCGAGCCCCAAACACATTTCTGCTGCTTTGTGTATCTCCTTGATGTAGGGCAGTAATTTCTAAGAGCAGTTCCTATGTGAGGAGTGAGAGATTTGCTATCTTAGTTACTGCGTTCTTGGAGTGGTTACAGAGGCTTGAGGTTGTCATATAAAAAGGAAAAAGAAATAGTGAGCTGCCTTTTGGGGTTGGAAAATTCATTTTCACTCACTAAATATGCTACTGACAAACCAAGAGGATGTCAAAAAATAGTTCTGGTATTCTGGTATATATATAAATTTGCCTTCTCATTATTTTATATCTATTTTTTTTTTTAAATCAAGAGCATCAGTTGGCAAAAGGCAATACTTTACAGATAAGAAGCTATGAAGTCAAATTTGTGGTACAAAAGAGTAAAACATGTAGTGGTTCCCAGCCTGAATCTCAGGGAGACAGAGAAATCAGAAGGGTCAGTCCTTATGGAATATGTTTTCATAAGCAATGAAGGTCTCCTGTGAAAATCCAACATGAGATTCAAAGGAGAGAGTCAAATAACCATAACCCAAGAAGGAGGTTCAGTTGTGAGAGGAAAGAAGAATTTCAAGAACTGTATAGTGACTTTTCTGTGTTCTTGCACTGATTGATCTTCAGGTTTGAGGGAAAGAGGGACTGACATTTATTTCTGCAAGAACAGTTTCAATAAGCTCTGTGAAACGTGGAGTCACCCATAACAGTGCTTTGCGATCCACCTAACAGGGTTAACACAAATGGAATAGAGGCTTTTGCTCCTATCTCCCCTTCCCATACTTTTCTTTAAGCTTCACATCCCTTAGCAACTATGGATGCTTCAGTGCACTGGTGCTGAAGCCCACAGAGAAAGAGTTACAGAAGCAATTCAGGAAAGGAATACTATTAACCTAGGGAAGCCTTGGGTATTATTGTTAATGTGACTTTATGTACACAAAGAGCCAGTGTAGCTCTCAGTAAACTTAGGTGGCACATTTTTTTCCAGATAGTCATCATATGTACATACCTACATATGCAAAAACAAAAACAAAAACAAAAACAAAAACAGAAAACAATTTTTTTTTAATTCCTGTAGGTCTAATTTAGCACTGACTATTGGTTTAGGTCAGGTTCCTTAGAAGTAGAGCCTAACATGGGAATTCTTATGCAAATGAATCATTGAGATAATGTTCTCAGGAGAAAACTGTTAAGAGAGTGGCTGAAGCAAGTAAGGACAAGGGAAAAAGATAGGCAAGGAGGTGGGTCAAGCTCAGCAGTTTTCAAAATGTGGTCCTCAGATCAGCAGCATCAGCATCACTTGAGAATCTGTTAAAATGCAAATTCTCAAGCTCAAATATACTGAATCAGAAACTCTGAGGGTGGGAGGGAAGGGTCCAGTAATCTGTGTTTTCACAAGCTCTTTAGGTAGTTTTGATACACAATAGAATTTGAGAATCACTGGTCCAACTGAAGTCTAACCTCAGTCTGATCTTACAGACACAGCAGATCTGTCCTTCTGTGAGACAATACAGGCAGTTTTGTACTCCCTTTGAGTTAGATATTGGTTGCAGACATGTCCTGGAGAAAAGCATAGCTTTCCAGGCATTTCTTGGGAAGGTGAGTACCATGGACGTCTCGAGAAAAGGATGCAGCTAAAGAGTTTTGGCAGCTGACATTCATAATTATGAGATAGATGCATCGATCTGGTAAAGAGCATCTAAAGGAAGCACCAACAGCACCTAGGACAACTGTATGTTCTGCCACATGGAGTTCTGTGTAGGTAAAAGAGATTTTGTCCCACTCTGAGGTCCAAAGTTCTAGTAGGACTTTCAGGCATCGATGACTCCAATTTTGGTGTCCTTGACTTCCTCACTTCATCTTTTTTTCTTTCTTTTTTTCTATTACATTTATTGGGGTGATTTGGTTAATAAAATTATATAGGTTTCAACTGTACAAGTCAATAATACATCATATGTATATTGTATTGTGTGTTCATCACCCAAAGTCAAATTTCTTTCTGACACCATTTATTTGACCACATTTACCCTTATCTACCTCCCCATTTCCCCCTTTTCCTCTGGTAACCACTAAACTGTTGTCCATGTCCATAAGTCTCTGTTTTTCTTGTTCATTTTTCTTTCAGTTTTACATCCTGCATACGAGTGAAATCGTATGGTTTTCAACTTCTGCCTGACTTTTTTCGCTTATGATTATCTCAAGATCCATCTACGTTGTTATAAATGGCAATATTTCATCTTTTCTTATGGCTGAGTAATAGTCCATGTACCACATCTTCTTTATCCAATCATCTATTGAAAGCTACTCCATTGTTTCCGTGTCTTGGCCACCATGAATAATGCTGCTATGAACATTGGGGTGCATCGTCTTCATCTTCTTTGTTCTAACCAGCATACAGATGCCAAAGTCAAAGTGAATACTTTAAACCTAGAGCACTATGGACCCACAAGGGAAAAAATATGGAATAAAACTAACTAGTATGAGAGAGACACCTCATTTCTTTAGACACCCTATTTGGTAAATATTTATTAAGTGCTACCTCAGTGCTGGGGGAAAAAGCCCCTATTTATAGTTACTGGGGAGAGCACACGGAAGAGGGAATGAAATGAGACAATAGTAGTTTCCTATAATCTGGGAGAAACCTTCTGAGGAATTACAGTGATGGAAGAAAAACTTGTAGGAATTGGTTGCATGTCTGAAGAGAGAAGACTGGGGGCCCAAAAAGGACATAGATCCAGCATAGGCCCCAAAGTGGGAGGTACCAGGAAAGAAGAAAGCTGTAGCAATGAAAAATATCTATGCCCTGACATCATCTTCTGTCCTGTTGCTGGGGCATTCTCTTGCTGCTTCTCCCTCTTCTTATACTCACTCTTGATATCTGTGGCATGGCAACTCCAAAAGGGAGTTTAGCATGTAGATTTCAGTCATCCTTGATCTAGCCTTGCAGCTGCTAAGTCGATATAAGCTTCAAGGCCCATGTTCTAATGGAAAACTATCCTGAGAAAAGCATACATCTTCTTAGGATCACATATTTTCGTCCTTGATTATTAACTTTGTGCTTTGATGTTTATTAACTTTGTCTACCGAATTTGTAGGCTTTCTAAAGGCCAAGAGGTTTCTTACATGTATACCATGTTTATATCCCCTTTAGAATCTATCATAGTGTTGAAAAAAATAGTATATACTCTAAAAAAAAAAAAAAATTTGCTAAATTGATTTATTTGATTCTGTCAATTTTCCACTTCCCTGCTTAAAAAATAACCACATTGAAGTAACATATAAATATGAATCAACTCCAACCAGAACAAATAGTAAAAATCTGAATGATATTACCTGCTAGTCTCCAAGCACACACAAAAACAATGTTTTAACACTTATGAGAGTCTTTGGGCCTTTTATCTCTGACAACATCATTATATTTTAACACAATGCAATTTTCTCTTTTTGTTAGTTTCCCACTGCTGCTATGTTGTTCAATGCTTAGGAAATTCATGGGCCATACATAAATCGTTATGCTACAAGTTTGCATTCAACATTGGTTTGGTTCAGGTATATGTAAATATAAGCACACTAAATAATTATCAGAACTGTCCAAAAAATGAGAGTATATCTAACAGTAAACTGTGTTAAAAAATTTGCTCAGTAGAAGTGCTGGCAACAAATGAAAGCACCAAGTGGTCAGCAATTCAGCTGAAACTTTGAGTCATCTCAGGCCTCATCAGGCAGAGCTGATAAATGGCTTTTCATGTTCAAAAGGAAGGTGCCTGAGGGGAGTGCTGGTTTCAGACAATTGAAATGCAATGACTGTCACAAATCAACAAAGGCCAATGGTGTTACTTTGTAAGCAGTGAGACTGAAGAGGTCTAGTCTTGATATGCTGCTCTGAGACACAACTATTTATACAATAACAACTTCTTTTTATCTTGAGGTCCTTCCAACTCTTTAAGAAGAAAGAAAAAATTTTTAATTTTTATTTTTATAAATACAAACTCAAGTCTGTAGTATTTTCACATAGTTGATTTCTCACTTTATTGCAAAGAGCAAACAAAATAAAGACTGTTCTGACATAGCATAAAAGAGATATCTTCTCTTCAGTGAAAATTACATCAGTTCAAAAACAGACAAGGGAATCATTCAGCTAGCAAATAAAGCGGGATGTTCAAGAAAGGAACACATTACAAAGTGTATTTTATTGCTACATCCAAGTTATTACTTCCTATGTGGATTGGAGTCAGCTTGAAGGCAACAACTATCTTCTAGATTTTTGTAAATTCCCACACAATGACACATATTAATTATTGCATTGTTAAATCAATACTTTAGTTGTTTGGTTTATTAATTGATCCTGTTGGTTTAAACTTGATTGCTAATTCCTTGGTTTATTTTGTCTTTAGTTGGTGAATGTTCAGTGACTTCAATCATAGAAATCTATTATATTTTATATCATAGCTACAATTCCTTTTAATGGAAATTCTAGCATTCAGCTCGTGCTCTATCTCCTTGTAAAGAATTTTGTGCTTAGAAGTTTTAACATCCTTATTTTCAGGGCCTTTGCAGACCATCAAATAATTTCAAATCCTATGAAGATGAACCTTATTAGTTCATATAAACTTTTTAGAAGCCCCTTGTATAACTGCAAAAAAATTATTAACTATTATTATTGTTGTTATTATTATTATCATTATTAATTTACTTTAGAAAACATCAGGCTGAATTTCTTCACAAGACTGTTTTAGTTTTATTCTTTGAGCATTTTAACATATAAATACTAGGATCTCAAAATCATAACCATACATACCAACGTAAGCTTTTGTTTTCTTAGAAAATGTTAGAAAAGGCAGATAGGCTATTTGAATTTGTATTTGAAACAAAGACAGAAAAATTCAATGAAAAGAAAGTGTTTAAAAGCTTAGATTCTGCCATCTATATCATCATCCACTACGAGCAATTCTCTATAGAAAAAGCAATAGAAGGGAAGAAAGCAAAGAAAGCACAATTTAATTCCCACCTAGATTCTCTCCTGTAGGTTCTCTGAGGCCCAGATTAGGCTTGAATGAAGTTCTGTGGCAAAAATCTTTAGCTTCTTTAGCAGGTCACCTGTATTATTGAGTGGGAACTGGTGAGAAACAGACATGGGTTTCAGTATGTTTTCATAGGTTCTGCTCTGTCCTTACTCTCCCTGTGCTTTCTGTCCAAGTTTTCTTCCTGAGATCTGGCCCTGCTGACCTTTAGTGATTTCAGGCCACAAACCAGACACAGAGGGAATAGCATCCTGTAGAATTTTTCACCAATTCAAAACTGTGTAAAGTTCAATTTCTATAATAGATTGCTTATTTTATGCCATTTTAATGACTGTGCTTCCTTGATCAAATCTTTACTGGTACAGAAATTGGTAAGCAAAGTGGTTTTAAGGGAAAGATGATTTACAGATGGGTTATGTGAATTATTTCTGGGTTATCTGGAAGTGTGTGGGTTTTTTTGTATCCGATTAGATTTAAAGGCATTAGTGACTCTTTCGCCACTGATAAAGAAGATTCTTAGACTTTATGACAGGGAGTGACAAAAAATTATCAAAATTGTAATCAGTAAGTACCTTTAACTAAGTGCCTATAGAAAGAAATTTTGGAGTGACCAAGTATTTGCCTCCACAGACCATTTTACTTGGAAGAAAGAAAAGAAAAAAAGAAAAGGAAAGAAAAGAAAGGGAAGGGAAGGGAAGGGAAGGGAAGGAAGGAAGGAAGGGAAGGGAAGGAAGGAAGAAGGGAAGGAATAATGAAAGGAAAGGAAAGAAAAAGAAAAGAAAGGAAGGAAAGAAAAGAGAAAAAAAAAATATTGAAAGAAAAGAAAAGAAAAGAAAAGAAAAGAAAGAAAAGGAGCGACACAGTGGCGAAAGAAAGGCATCCATGCCGAAATCCATTGAAAGAAACAGCATGAAAAAAGAAAATATGCTTGCGCCAGGCACAGCAAACAGGCATGAAGAAAGAACGGCGTCGTATTGGTTGGTTACTTCTAAATGTGCTGGAGCACTTGGGGGAAAGAAAAATGTTTAGCTCAAGGCTTTTAATTCCCAGCATAAAGAACTGGTAAAGAAGCAGATATATCCCAGGACTGCTTTTAAAATATATATATTATTTGTAACTCCAAGGTCAAAATTTGAAATGAAATGAAAATCAAATTCAAAGTCTATGGGTAATGGATTTGATTCAAGCACATTGAATCCCCAGCTTCCCAGTTCCTTTAGTGTTAGAATTAGGCCTTGATTGGAAAGGAGTTTCACCCTGAAACTGGTTGGAGCTATTTGGGCATATGTGAAGCCAGAGGTCTTGAACCCCAAAGTTCTGCTAAGTACCCTTTGCTAGGAGAAGGAGCCCTTTCTTCTGTGTCTGAAGAGAAAGTTTCCCTTCCCTGAAGAATCTTTAATGTTTTTGCAGAGGACTGTTTATCATCCTCAGGACCTACCCTCATCATTTCTCATTGTTTCTAGAACTACAACCAGACTCAAGGCATGTAAGGCCCCTGTAATTGAATCGCAGGGCTGATTGTTTAGGATATTTAACAAAGTTATGCTATCTTCTCTGATAACTATTATCCTTTTGAGAAACACCTTCTAGTATGCTACTGAGATCTTGTAGAAACTGAGTGCTTTCCTATGGACATTGTGTAATTATGTGACCTGAGCTGCACAATATGGAGTAGATGTTTTCGGATATATCAACTCTTAAAGTTGGGCGTGCATATAAGCACTTCATCATCACAAAGGTATGATATAAGTTCGAGCTGGTCAAAAGTCATGAGTAAGCTGAATGAGCAAGTGGTGAAGATGTCCATGACCCCTACCTCTGCTATACTGCTTTCTCACTCTGAACTTACACATATAGCCTCACAGAAAGTTCCCTTTGACCAGTTACTGAGGAAGGAAAAATTGCAGATTGGTTTAAAGATGGTTTTTCATGATATACTGACATCACCCAAAAGAGGCCAGAAGTAGCATTACAATCCCCCTTATGGGTGATCCTGACAAAGGATATGGTAAAGAAAAATCCTCTTAGTGAGCGGAATTTCATGCAGCACACTTGGTTGCTCTTTTTACCCAGAAGAGAAATGGCCAGAGATGTAAATCTACACTGATTCATAGGCAAAAGTTAATGGTTTCGATGGACAATCAAGGACTTGGAAAGGAAAATAACTAGAAATTTAGTGATAACAAATTATAGGAAATAAGTATGTGGAAAGATCTCTCTAAATAGATAAAAAGGTGGAGTTATATGTATCCTACATAATCCTTATCAAAAAACAACCTGGCAGAAGAGTATCTTAATCTGATGAGCAAGATGATCAACAGTATAGGAATCAGCTACTTTGCCCACACATCCCTTCGTTACCAATGGGCTCCTGAACAAAGTTGTCATGGTGCAAAGATGGAGATAATACATGGACTAAACAACATGGGCTTCCATTTTCAAGGCCAATCTGGCCACAGCTATTGCTGAGGGCCATATCTGCCAATAGTGGACCCTAACATTAAGTCTCTAATGTGGCAGCATTTCTTGAGGTTACTAGCCATCCACTTGGTGAGAGGCTGATTATATTGGACTACTTTCATCATGGAAAGGCCAAGAACTTCTTTCTCACTGGAATAAACACATACTCTTGATGTAAATTTACTTTCCCTTCTTACAGTGCTCTGTCAAAAGCCACATCAGTATACTTGAAGAATGCCTGACTCATCATTATGGTGTTCCACAAAGCATTCTCCTGACTACAGAGCCAATATGACAGCAAATGAAATGTGACATGCTTATGAAATCCACCAGTCTTAACATGTTCCTCATTATCCTGAAGCAGATAGCCTGAAGACTCATTTACAGTGCTAATCAAGTGACACATTTAAAAAATGGGTAATGTCCTACACGATGTGATATATGCTCTAAATTGGTGACTAATATATGATTCTGTTTCTTTCATAGCCAGGAATTATAGGATATATATGGCAGTGGTTTCATTCACTATTACTTTGAATGATTCACTAATGAAAGTTTTGCTTCCTTTCCCTGATATTTTAAGTTCTCCTGCTTCCTCCAGGAGTCATTTTGGTCTCCTCATGTCAAAGAACAAAAGACAAAGGAAAAGGTTGCTATACTGGCTTATTTATCCGGACTGTCAAGGGGAAATTGAGTTGCTATTTAAAATGAGGGAAAAGAGGAGTATGTTTGGAATGTAGGATATTCTCTGTAGTGTTTTTCTATAACTCTCATGTCTTGTGGTAAATGTTAAAGGAAAATCATAACAACCTAATACATGTAAGACTGCTATTGACTTAGACCCCGAAGGCACTTCCAATAGGCACTTGATCCTATTCTGAAGAAATGAAAGGTGGGTCCTCCAACCAGGCAGGAAATCACAACTATCAAAAATGCTTGTTGAGAGCAAAGAGGATATGGTATGGGGAGTGGGAAAAGTTATAAGTACCAGCCACAATCATGTGGCTAGTTGCAGAAATAAGAGCTGTAATATTGTTTCCTTATTTTATAATATTTCTTTATTATATGTACGTGCATGTTAGCCAAGTCTTTCTCTGCTATTCCCCTACCATCTAACATAATATATATTAGTAACATAATTATGTTATAGGCTATTAAAGAGTTGTGTGTCATTTACCTAGAAAAAGAATGAATTCCCAAAAGGTTTTAAAAATGACATAAGGGATTTAATTTCTTATTTTGGAGAGCCATATTTTTCATTGTATAATAAATGCCAATCTCTGCTTCCACCAGATATCCTTCATCATCTCTTAACATTAGGTCAGATACCTGTGCAACTCCACGGTGAGAGGTCCAGCTTTTTCTGCAGGTCACCCATGTCATTGAAAATGGAGGTAGTCTCGATTTTTCCTTATGGGTACGAGTTTGTTACTAAATTTGTTATTACTTTCTGCTGCTTCTGCTCATCTTTTTTTTTTTCCTAATTGCTGTACCTATTACTTATAGGCACTTCAAATCTATCACCACATGCAGAGGCACCGCCTTTTACGAATGGTGAAGGACTAATTCTTTTAATAAGTCTCTATTTCATATCCCTCATCGTGGTTCTGTTTCTTTAATAGATTCCTGAGTTTACTGAAACAGTTTTCAAAAAACCAATTTTTTAATAAAGAATAAAAAAGAAACTTTCCAATAGTTATAGCTAATCTACTCCATGTGGTCATGTTGGAAGCTGACCAATTGCTGAACTTTCTCAATTTCTAGTATTTTGAAGGATTCACTGCAACAATTCTGTCAGCTGATATTTGTTCCATATCAGCTGACAGAGTTATTGCAGTGAATCCTCCTAGACTATAGAATAATTATGGGGGCAAGCTTTTTATAGCTTCCCTGAGACAGCAATAGTTGACTTGATAAGTCCAGAAATCTAGGATGTATCTGGCAAAGAGCATATGCCTTCATATCTGCTCTTTTCTGCTGTATAGTTGTTTAAAATATTCTATCTTAAAAAGATATAGTGAAGAGGTTACCATGTTGTCCTGTTTGACTGCTGCATCCTCCAAAAATTGGTTTCTACTTTAAGAGCCTAAGAATTGAGAGTTTACTTTGAACAGTTCATGAGTTGGTTTGAAAAATTATTGCTACAGGAAAAGCAGTAGGAGCTCTTCTAGTGAATGAGATAAAAACTTGGGGGAAGGGTACTCACATTTAGACAGGAAAACTCTGATCTAAATCAAAATCACAAAGAAAGTCCAATTTTCCCCGTGACACAAATACTGGTGCATAAAGCTTGTTATCTCATCTATGACTCCATATTTTGTGGTGGTGGTAGGGAAGAATAATCTCCTGAATATATTCTGTGAGTTTGCTAAATTTTCATTGGGAGTATTTTATAGCACCTCAGGTTTGTTTGAAACTTATGATCTTCATGTTTAGAAATGTTATTTATATCTTTAGCTACACGATTAAATTTTCATCCTGGAACACATATGCTGCAAGAAACATATATTTACTTCTGTAAAACATACATATCAAAAATAATTGAGCATTTTACCCAAAAGATACTTTCTAAAATTAAAGGGAAAGAAT